>NC_048575.1:83872904-83880404 GCF_013265735.2 Oncorhynchus mykiss | reverse complement strand
CTACTACACCTACTGCACCTACTACACCTACTACACCTACTACATCTACTACACCTACTACACCTACTGCACCTACTACACCTACTACACCTACTACACCTACTACACCTACTACATCTACTGCACCTACTACACCTACTACACCTACTACATCTACTACACCTACTACACCTACTACACCTACTACACCTACTACATCTACTGCACCTACTACACCTACTACACCTACTACATCTACTACACCTACTACATCTACTACACCTACTACACCTACTACATCTACTGCACCTACTACACCTACTACACCTACTACATCTACTACACCTACTACACCTACTACACCTACTAGACCTACTACATCTACTACACCTACTAGACCTACTACACCTACTACACCTACTACACCTACTACACCTACTACATCTACTACACCTACTACATCTACTACACCTACTACACCTACTGCACCTACTACACCTACTACACCTACTACACCTACTACACCTACTGCACCTACTACACCTACTGCACCTACTACACCTACTACACCTACTGCACCTACTACACCTACTACACCTACTACACCTACTAGACCTACTACACCTACTACACCTACTTGACCTACTACACCTACTACACCTACTACACCTACTACACCTACTACACCTACTACACCTACTACACCTACTACACCTACTACACCTACTGCACCTACTACACCTACTACACCTACTGCATCTACTACACCTACTACACCTACTACATCTACTACACCTACTACACCTACTACACCTACTAGACCTACTACACCTACTACACCTACTACACCTACTATATCCACTACACCTACTACACCTACTACACCTACTACACCTACTACATCTACTACACCTACTACATCTACTACACCTACTACACCTACTACATCTACTACACTTACTACACCTACTACACCTACTAGACCTACTACACCTACTACACCTACTAGACCTACTACACCTACTACACCTACTACATCTACTACATCTACTACACCTACTACACCTACTACATCTACTGTGAAACCTGTAAAACTACTCTGGGATGGAAATAAGTATGTGGCCTACCTACCTACTACACCTACTACACCTACTACACCTACTGCACCTACTACACCTACTACACCTACTACACCTACTAGACCTACTACACCTACTACACCTACTACACCTACTGCTTCAACAAAATGTCACCTATCTACTACACCTACTACACCTACTACACCTACTACACCTACTACATCTACTACACCTACTACATCTACTACACCTACTACACCTACTACATCTACTACACCTACTACACCTACTACACCTACTACATCTACTACACCTACTACACCTACTACATCTACTGCACCTACTACACCTACTACACCTACTACATCTACTACACCTACTACACCTACTGCACCTACTACACCTACTACACCTACTACATCTACTACACCTACTACACCTACTACATCTACTACACCTACTACACCTACTACACCTACTACATCTACTACACCTACTACACCTACTACACCTACTACATCTACTACACCTACTACATCTACTACACCTACTACACCTACTACACCTACTACACCTACTAGACCTACTACACCTACTACACCTACTACACCTACTATATCTACTACACCTACTACACCTACTACACCTACTACACCTACTACATCTACTACACCTACTACACCTACTACACCTACTGCACCTACTACACCTACTACACCTACTATATCTACTACACCTACTACACCTACTACACCTACTACACCTACTACATCTACTACACCTACTACATCTACTACACCTACTACACCTACTACACCTACTACACCTACTACACCTACTATATCTACTACACCTACTACACCTACTACACCTACTACATCTACTACACCTACTACATCTACTACACCTACTACACCTACTACATCTACTACACCTACTACACCTACTACACCTACTAGACCTACTACACCTACTACACCTACTACACCTACTACACCTACTACATCTACTACACCTACTACATCTACTACACCTACTACACCTACTACACCTACTGCACCTACTACACCTACTACACCTACTATATCTACTACACCTACTACACCTACTACACCTACTACACCTACTACATCTACTACACCTACTACATCTACTACACCTACTACACCTACTACATCTACTACACCTACTACACCTACTACACCTACTAGACCTACTACACCTACTACACCTACTACACCTACTACACCTACTAGACCTACTACACCTACTACACCTACTACACCTACTATATCTACTACACCTACTACACCTACTACACCCACTACACCTACTACATCTAGTACACCTACTACACCTACTACACCTACTACACCTACTGCACCTACTACACCTACTATATCTACTACACCTACTACACCTACTACACCTACTACACCTACTACATCTACTACACCTACTACATCTACTACACCTACTACACCTACTACATCTACTACACCTACTAGACCTACTACACCTACTACACCTACTACACCTACTACACCTACTTGACCTACTACACCTACTACACCTACTACACCTACTACACCTACTACATCTACTACACCTACTAGACCTACTACACCTACTACACCTACTACACCTACTAGACCTACTACACCTACTACACCTACTACACCTACTACACCTACTACACCTACTACACCTACTACATCTACTACACCTACTACATCTACTACACCTACTACACCTACTACACCTACTACACCTACTACACCTACTACACCTACTACACCTACTACATCTACTACACCTACTACACCTACTACACCTACTAGACCTACTACATCTACTACACCTACTAGACCTACTACACCTACTACACCTACTACACCTACTACACCTACTACACCTACTACACCTACTAGACCTACTACATCTACTACACCTACTACACCTACTACATCTACTACACCTACTACACCTACTACACCTACTACACCTACTACATCTACTACATCTACTACACCTACTACATCTACTACACCTACTACACCTACTACACCTACTACATCTACTACACCTACTAGACCTACTAGACCTACTACACCTACTACACCTACTACACCTACTACACCTACTACACCTACTATACCTACTACACCTACTACACCTACTACACCTACTACACCTACTACACCTACTACATCTACTACACCTACTACACCTACTACACCTACTACACCTACTATACCTACTACACCTACTACACCTACTACACCTACTACACCTACTACACCTACTACATCTACTACACCTACTACATCTACTACACCTACTAGACCTACTATATCTACTACACCTACTACACCTACTACACCTACTACATCTACTGTGAAACCTGTAAAACCACTCTGAGATGGAAATACGTATGTCGCCTACCTACCATCTACATAACCTACTGATTCTGTACATTCAGGATGAATGCACAATTGGTGGCTGACTAAATCCTTTTTTTGCCCCACTGTATGTCCATTATAAAGTGGTTAAAGTTCAAATAAATGTCAATGACGGTCGTGATCAACTAAAGAAATATACATTTAGGAAAATCAGGAAATCTGGAACGCCAGTTAAAAATGTATTTTCAGCCTGTTGTGCCTGGCCTTAAAGCAGCCCACAGGAAATCTGGAACGCCAGTTAAAAATTAAAAATGTTGATCGTTTACATACATTCTAAACCTACATGGTGACATCAGACTAATGTTTTTGTGGTGTTGTTGTTGTTGTTGTTTTTGTGGTGTTGTTGTTGTTGTTGTTGTTGTTGACTGACAGCATGTTGTGTTGCAGGAACATGCATTTGAGAGCAGTCAGAAGTACAAGGAGGGGAAGTTCATCATCGAGCTGGCTCACATGATTAAAGACAATGGTTGGGAGTGACATCGCTTCCTGTCTCCGGCCCGTTAATGACCTCTGACCTATCAGAGCTCTGGATCTATCAGACTTCACAGAGCGACAACCAATCACCATCAACCACCCACCGTGCCGCCCCCTCCTAACACACGCACAAACACACCCACACACACACAGTCCCTGCTGGTTGTGAAACTGAACATGATGCTGTTGAACTGGAGAGATGACTAGCCTATTGGGGGTTGGACCTTCAGTGAAGACCATGTGATCTCACCAGCCAATGACAGACAGCTGGACTTTAATTGGCTCCTCCTTCATCAACCAGGCCCCACCCACCTCACTGGCGTTGGCACTTAGTTACACGGCTGCCATAGCGATGTGAGAGAGAGGATAACATGATAACGTTCTACTACCCTCTTCCTCCTCTGACCCGGGAGGAAGAGGAGGTGTTGCAGGAAGGAAGGGGACAGGGTGGCACAGTGGGGGGGGGGTGTTTCTCCTTGTGTTTTAATCTTTGATTTATTCGTGAATATATTTTTCTTTTTCAATATTTTTTTTCAGTCTTTGATCTTTAATGATGACTTCACTGTGTGGGACGTCCCGGTAACACCCCAAAACGTACCCCGAGCAGAGAGGCGGGGATAGATTGATATTATATGTAGATAGATATGTTTTATCCAACAGCATTGTGGCTGGCTCCATATAGCAACAGTACTATTAGATAAGGTTTACCAGAGGAGATAGAGGGAGGACTATGTTTCCCAAATGGCACTCTCTGCCTTGGTGCACTACCCTATGGGCCCTGGTCTAAAGTAGAGCACTATGTAGGGAATAGGGTGCAATTTGGGACGCTGCCTAGAACAGGCTTGACAACCACAGAACACACCCACGCTTCATATTGTGTTACAACCTGAACTAAACTAACCATCACACCCACGTAGTTCACAACCTGAACTAAACTAACCATCACACCCACGTAGTTCACAACCTGAACTAAACTAACCATCACACCCACGTAGTTCACAACCTGAACTAAACTAACCATCACACCCACGTAGTTCACAACCTGAACTAAACTAACCATTACACCCACGTAGTTCACAACCTGAACTAAACTAACCATCACACCCACGTAGTTCACAACCTGAACTAAACTAACCATCACACCCACGTAGTTCACAACCTGAACTAAACTAACCATCACACCCACGTAGTTCACAACCTGAACTAAACTAACCATGTACATGTATAGAGTGTTTTTAGAGATATGTGATATACATTTGTATGGACATTTATTCTCATGCATGTATATACAGGTAACTGCCAAAGTAAAGGAAACACCAACATATAGCGTCTCAATAGGGCGTTGGGCCTCCACCAATTAGAACAGCTTCAGTCCATCTTGGCATTCTACAAGTGTCTGGAACTCTATTGGAGGGATGAGACGCCATTCTTCCACGAGAAATTCCACCATTTTGTGTTTTTTTGTTGATGGTGGTGAAAAACGCCGTCTCAGGTGTCGCTCCTGAATCTCCCGGTAGTGTTCGATTGGGTTGAGATCTGGTGACTGAGACGGCCACGACATAGGGTTTTTCACCCTAAGCATGATGGGATGTTAATTGCTTAATTAACTCAGGAAACACCAGCTTTCAATCCCTCATTTCCTCCAGTGTTTCCATTATTCTGTCAGTTCCCTGTACATATACAGTATCATGTATTGTATGTATATGAGTAGAATGTCTACTAGTGTGTTGCCCACCTTCAACACAGTGGCAGACTGGAAGGCAGATACCTAATTTGTACTTTGCAGAGGCCTTTGGTTCATAGGTTTAGAGGCAAAAGTCTGTCTGTCTATCTGTCTCTTTTAAGGCCTTTCCTCCGATGATTAAAAGATTGTATGAGATGCTGAATGATATTGAGGGGTTGCTGGCTAGATCATCTCCATATTAGTTATTAGATCAATTAAATATCGCTGCTTTACTCGTTTCTACTCGTCACCAATCCTGCTTTACCCGTTCCTATGCTTCCCCAATCGGTGATCCGACCTAAATCAAGGGTTTATAATCTCACCCGGTTCACTTTAAGTCACTTTGAACATCCTCGGCATGAACAATGTTCCCCTTTTCCACAGAAAACGAAATAAAAATGTTCATTGCAATTCTTTGCTGCTATGAGAGAAATTACAATCCTTCATCCTTTCTCTCTTCCCTTCGTTCTGGAGATCTTTTTTTTTTGTTGCACTTTATGCCTGGCGCACGGTCGCACGGTTGCTTCTCTCTCTCTGTGTTCTCGTCCTCGTCGTTAGTTTGCCTCTAAGCTGAATGAATCGTGTGCCTCTCTTCCTATTTTCTCCTGACTTTCTCCTGTGTTGTGCCGTGCACAACTCTAAACTACGAGCCACCAAAAACAGCTCAAACCCACATCGATAGATACAAATATATAGATTGGTAGATAAATACTTTACGGGTGAAAACTGAGCGTTCAATGGCTGCTGTGCCTCAAGAATAGTAGATTATATATAGGCTACACGTATCGGTGTGGGGATGGATGTGGGGGGGGGGGGGGGTCAGACCTCGATAATAATCTATATTGGTGTCGTAGCAGGTGGGGGGGGGGGGGGGGGGGGGGGTTGGGGTTTTTAGAATGAGGTGCGATCGCTCACATTGCCGACCAGGTCAGTCAGGTCACATGACCTATTATTAACCCGTAAGACAAGGACAATGCAAACCTGACCGAGTTGGATGGTTAGAGATCTCCTACTTGAATATATAAAACCAGTACAGTACAGACCTGTTACACTCTGTATATAGAGGAACATATTGAGGTTCCTATTGGCTCCTTTACTTCCTTGATTTAACTGTACCTCTGGCTGTAAACACGTGTGTGTGTGTGTGTGTGTGTGTGTGTGTGTGTGTGTGTGTGTGTGTGTGTGTGTGTGTGTGTGTGTGTGTGTGTGTTTTTCCTCTATTTTGCATTTTACGTTTAAGGTTATTATATATTTTCCTCGTTTTCTTTTTGCATCCGTTTGTTTATGTCTCCCCCTCTCCTAGCGATCTGGGGGCTTGACGGCCAGCCGGGGTTTATATCTCCCCCTCTCCCAGAGATCTGGGGGCTTGAAGGCCAGCCGGGGTTTATATCTCCCCCTCTCCCAGAGATCTGCGGGCTTGAAGGCCAGCCGGGGTTTATGTCTCCCCCTCTCCCAGAGATCTGGGGGCTTGAAGGCCAGCCAGGGTTTATATCTCCCCCTCTCCCAGAGATCTGGGGGCTTGAAGGCCAGCCGGGGTTTATGTCTCCCCCTCTCCCAGAGATCTGGGGGCTTGAAGGCCAGCCGGGGTTTATATCTCCCCCTCTCCCAGAGATCTGGGGGCTTGAAGGCCAGCCGGGGTTTATGTCTCCCCCTCTCCCAGCGATCTGGGGGCTTGAAGGCCAGCCGGGGTTTATGTCTCCCCCTCTCCCAGCGATCTGGGGGCTTGAAGGCCAGCCGGGGTTCATGTCTCCCCCTCTCCCAGCGATCTGGGGGCTTGAAGGCC